>NW_027226132.1:0-17422 GCF_022539635.2 Chironomus tepperi | reverse complement strand
TTTCGTGAGTGTTCATACTTTTTAGCGCATTTTTGAAATTTTTTTCGAAAAGGTAGCTTAATAAGACACTTTGTTCGTTCGGCTGGAACGCGAGATCTCAGCAACCAGACATTGTTGAGAGCTCTGGTTTTTTGCAATAGCTCAGTTTCATAAAATTATTGCGGCGACGGCCATTAAAAAATCTTGAAACATTGTCTAAATACTATAATTAATGAATTTTAGTTTTCAGTACAAAACGTGAACAAGTTTTGGCGGGAAAATTTTGAATTCCTCAAAACCGTTAGAAAGTTTAAATCCTAAAAAACCGTTACAAGAAAAATTTATTTTTATTACATATTTTTTTCGATAAACCTACTGGATCTTGTTTTCTTAGGTCTGAAAGTGACTTGGATCTTGCTGGATCTAGTTTTTTAGGTCTGGAAGTGACTTGTAAATTAAGGACTGATCGCTGGGACAAAAATGCGCTTAAGTCCCTCGATCAATAACACGAGGACTTTTGTAATTTTATATTTATTGGCGTGTTGTGATTTCTTGCAAAATCTATTTGTTATCTATCATTCGTGCTCAGGAGGCTCAAGATGCTGGATATCGAATGTATGTAAAGAGTCTTACCACCGGTTTTCCATCTCTTATAATAATTTTTTCATTACATATCTATTTGTTAATAATTTTTCTCATGTCATTACAGAAAATGCCAGTTAGTGAAATTTTGCAGTGTTCTTATGAAAACAGCTTGGTTGGATTATTGATAAGTTAAATAAAATAGGTTAAGTAACGGGACAACAAATATCTGTGAAACATGAGTGCCAAAACATTTTAGTGAGCAGAAAAAAATAAAATTGTGAAATTATTGAAATTTTTCATCTTAAAAACTGAATAGTTTTATCATAGTAATCTAATTGCAGTGGTGCGAATAAAAAGTTCAAGGATTTTCGAGTGATTGTAAAAGTAGTAATTCACGCATTTTAGTAGTATCTCTTATCGTTCTGTGCTACTGCTGCTGTTGGCTGCTCTTTCAACATTTGTGTAGTTAATAATTATATGAAAAAAAAATCGTCATAGTGTTAAAAAAATTAAGTTAAAGAAGGAAAAAAAATTTGTTACGAATATTTTATTTTTAAGCAAGTTTCGTGAGTGTTCATACTTTTTAGCGCATTTTTGAAATTTTTTTCGAAAAGGTAGCTTAATAAGACACTTTGTTCGTTCGGCTGGAACGCGAGATCTCAGCAACCAGACATTGTTGAGAGCTCTGGTTTTTTGCAATAGCTCAGTTTCATAAAATTATTGCGGCGACGGCCATTAAAAAATCTTGAAACATTGTCTAAATACTATAATTAATGAATTTTAGTTTTCAGTACAAAACGTGAACAAGTTTTGGCGGGAAAATTTTGAATTCCTCAAAACCGTTAGAAAGTTTAAATCCTAGAAAACCGTTACAAGAAAAATTTATTTTTATTACATATTTTTTTCGATAAACCTACTGGATCTTGTTTTGTAGGTCTGAAAGTGACTTGGATCTTGCTGGATCTAGTTTTTTAGGTCTGGAAGTGACTTGTAAATTAAGGACTGATCGCTGGGACAAAAATGCGCTTAAGTCCCTCGATCAATAACACGAGGACTTTTGTAATTTTATATTTATTGGCGTGTTGTGATTTCTTGCAAAATCTATTTGTTATCTATCATTCGTGCTCAGGAGGCTCAAGATGCTGGATATCGAATGTATGTAAAGAGTCTTACCACCGGTTTTCCATCTCTTATAATAATTTTTTCATTACATATCTATTTGTTAATAATTTTTCTCATGTCATTACAGAAAATGCCAGTTAGTGAAATTTTGCAGTGTTCTTATGAAAACAGCTTGGTTGGATTATTGATAAGTTAAATAAAATAGGTTAAGTAACGGGACAACAAATATCTGTGAAACATGAGTGCCAAAACATTTTAGTGAGCAGAAAAAAATAAAATTGTGAAATTATTGAAATTTTTCATCTTAAAAACTGAATAGTTTTATCATAGTAATCTAATTGCAGTGGTGCGAATAAAAAGTTCAAGGATTTTCGAGTGATTGTAAAAGTAGTAATTCACGCATTTTAGTAGTATCTCTTATCGTTCTGTGCTACTGCTGCTGTTGGCTGCTCTTTCAACATTTGTGTAGTTAATAATTATATGAAAAAAAAAAAATCGTCATAGTGTTAAAAAAATTAAGTTAAAGAAGGAAAAAAAATTTGTTACGAATATTTTATTTTTAAGCAAGTTTCGTGAGTGTTCATACTTTTATATTTATTGGCGTGTTGTGATTTCTTGCAAAATCTATTTGTTATCTATCATTCGTGCTCAGGAGGCTCAAGATGCTGGATATCGAATGTATGTAAAGAGTCTTACCACCGGTTTTCCATCTCTTATAATAATTTTTTCATTACATATCTATTTGTTAATAATTTTTCTCATGTCATTACAGAAAATGCCAGTTAGTGAAATTTTGCAGTGTTCTTATGAAAACAGCTTGGTTGGATTATTGATAAGTTAAATAAAATAGGTTAAGTAACGGGACAACAAATATCTGTGAAACATGAGTGCCAAAACATTTTAGTGAGCAGAAAAAAATAAAATTGTGAAATTATTGAAATTTTTCATCTTAAAAACTGAATAGTTTTATCATAGTAATCTAATTGCAGTGGTGCGAATAAAAAGTTCAAGGATTTTCGAGTGATTGTAAAAGTAGTAATTCACGCATTTTAGTAGTATCTCTTATCGTTCTGTGCTACTGCTGCTGTTGGCTGCTCTTTCAACATTTGTGTAGTTAATAATTATATGAAAAAAAAATCGTCATAGTGTTAAAAAAATTAAGTTAAAGAAGGAAAAAAAATTTGTTACGAATATTTTATTTTTAAGCAAGTTTCGTGAGTGTTCATACTTTTTAGCGCATTTTTGAAATTTTTTTCGAAAAGGTAGCTTAATAAGACACTTTGTTCGTTCGGCTGGAACGCGAGATCTCAGCAACCAGACATTGTTGAGAGCTCTGGTTTTTTGCAATAGCTCAGTTTCATAAAATTATTGCGGCGACGGCCATTAAAAAATCTTGAAACATTGTCTAAATACTATAATTAATGAATTTTAGTTTTCAGTACAAAACGTGAACAAGTTTTGGCGGGAAAATTTTGAATTCCTCAAAACCGTTAGAAAGTTTAAATCCTAGAAAACCGTTACAAGAAAAATTTATTTTTATTACATATTTTTTTCGATAAACCTACTGGATCTTGTTTTGTTAGGTCTGAAAGTGACTTGGATCTTGCTGGATCTAGTTTTTTAGGTCTGGAAGTGACTTGTAAATTAAGGACTGATCGCTGGGACAAAAATGCGCTTAAGTCCCTCGATCAATAACACGAGGACTTTTGTAATTTTATATTTATTGGCGTGTTGTGATTTCTTGCAAAATCTATTTGTTATCTATCATTCGTGCTCAGGAGGCTCAAGATGCTGGATATCGAATGTATGTAAAGAGTCTTACCACCGGTTTTCCATCTCTTATAATAATTTTTTCATTACATATCTATTTGTTAATAATTTTTCTCATGTCATTACAGAAAATGCCAGTTAGTGAAATTTTGCAGTGTTCTTATGAAAACAGCTTGGTTGGATTATTGATAAGTTAAATAAAATAGGTTAAGTAACGGGACAACAAATATCTGTGAAACATGAGTGCCAAAACATTTTAGTGAGCAGAAAAAAATAAAATTGTGAAATTATTGAAATTTTTCATCTTAAAAACTGAATAGTTTTATCATAGTAATCTAATTGCAGTGGTGCGAATAAAAAGTTCAAGGATTTTCGAGTGATTGTAAAAGTAGTAATTCACGCATTTTAGTAGTATCTCTTATCGTTCTGTGCTACTGCTGCTGTTGGCTGCTCTTTCAACATTTGTGTAGTTAATAATTATATGAAAAAAAAATCGTCATAGTGTTAAAAAAATTAAGTTAAAGAAGGAAAAAAATTTGTTACGAATATTTTATTTTTAAGCAAGTTTCGTGAGTGTTCATACTTTTATATTTATTGGCGTGTTGTGATTTCTTGCAAAATCTATTTGTTATCTATCATTCGTGCTCAGGAGGCTCAAGATGCTGGATATCGAATGTATGTAAAGCTTACCACCGGTTTTCCATCTCTTATTTTTTTTCAATAGCTCAGTTTCATAAAATTATTGCGGCGACGGCCATTAAAAAATCTTGAAACATTGTCTAAATACTATAATTAATGAATTTTAGTTTTCAGTACAAAACGTGAACAAGTTTTGGCGGGAAAATTTTGAATTCCTCAAAACCGTTAGAAAGTTTAAATCCTAGAAAACCGTTACAAGAAAAATTTATTTTTATTACATATTTTTTTCGATAAACCTACTGGATCTTGTTTTCTTAGGTCTGAAAGTGACTTGGATCTTGCTGGATCTAGTTTTTAGGTCTGGAAGTGACTTGTAAATTAAGGACTGATCGCTGGGACAAAAATGCGCTTAAGTCCCTCGATCAATAACACGAGGACTTTTGTAATTTTATATTTATTGGCGTGTTGTGATTTCTTGCAAAATCTATTTGTTATCTATCATTCGTGCTCAGGAGGCTCAAGATGCTGGATATCGAATGTATGTAAAGAGTCTTACCACCGGTTTTCCATCTCTTATAATAATTTTTTCATTACATATCTATTTGTTAATAATTTTTCTCATGTCATTACAGAAAATGCCAGTTAGTGAAATTTTGCAGTGTTCTTATGAAAACAGCTTGGTTGGATTATTGATAAGTTAAATAAAATAGGTTAAGTAACGGGACAACAAATATCTGTGAAACATGAGTGCCAAAACATTTTAGTGAGCAGAAAAAAATAAAATTGTGAAATTATTGAAATTTTTCATCTTAAAAACTGAATAGTTTTATCATAGTAATCTAATTGCAGTGGTGCGAATAAAAAGTTCAAGGATTTTCGAGTGATTGTAAAAGTAGTAATTCACGCATTTTAGTAGTATCTCTTATCGTTCTGTGCTACTGCTGCTGTTGGCTGCTCTTTCAACATTTGTGTAGTTAATAATTATATGAAAAAAAAAATCGTCATAGTGTTAAAAAAATTAAGTTAAAGAAGGAAAAAAATTTGTTACGAATATTTTATTTTTAAGCAAGTTTCGTGAGTGTTCATACTTTTATAGCGCATATTATTTTTAAATAAAATAGGTTATTTTTGAAATTTTTTTCGAAAAGGTAGTTAATAAGACACTTTGTTCGTTCGGCTGGAACGCGAGATCTCAGCAACCAGACATTGTTGAGAGCTCTGGTTTTTTGCAATAGCTCAGTTTCATAAAATTATTGCGGCGACGGCCATTAAAAAATCTTGAAACATTGTCTAAATACTATAATTAATGAATTTTAGTTTTCAGTACAAAACGTGAACAAGTTTTGGCGGGAAAATTTTGAATTCCTCAAAACCGTTAGAAAGTTTAAATCCTAGAAAACCGTTACAAGAAAAATTTATTTTTATTACATATTTTTTTCGATAAACCTACTGGATCTTGTTTTGTAGGTCTGAAAGTGACTTGGATCTTGCTGGATCTAGTTTTTTAGGTCTGGAAGTGACTTGTAAATTAAGGACTGATCGCTGGGACAAAAATGCGCTTAAGTCCCTCGATCAATAACACGAGGACTTTTGTAATTTTATATTTATTGGCGTGTTGTGATTTCTTGCAAAATCTATTTGTTATCTATCATTCGTGCTCAGGAGGCTCAAGATGCTGGATATCGAATGTATGTAAAGAGTCTTACCACCGGTTTTCCATCTCTTATAATAATTTTTTCATTACATATCTATTTGTTAATAATTTTTCTCATGTCATTACAGAAAATGCCAGTTAGTGAAATTTTGCAGTGTTCTTATGAAAACAGCTTGGTTGGATTATTGATAAGTTAAATAAAATAGGTTAAGTAACGGGACAACAAATATCTGTGAAACATGAGTGCCAAAACATTTTAGTGAGCAGAAAAAAATAAAATTGTGAAATTATTGAAATTTTTCATCTTAAAAACTGAATAGTTTTATCATAGTAATCTAATTGCAGTGGTGCGAATAAAAAGTTCAAGGATTTTCGAGTGATTGTAAAAGTAGTAATTCACGCATTTTAGTAGTATCTCTTATCGTTCTGTGCTACTGCTGCTGTTGGCTGCTCTTTCAACATTTGTGTAGTTAATAATTATATGAAAAAAAAAATCGTCATAGTGTTAAAAAAATTAAGTTAAAGAAGGAAAAAAAATTTGTTACGAATATTTTATTTTTAAGCAAGTTTCGTGAGTGTTCATACTTTTATATTTATTGGCGTGTTGTGATTTCTTGCAAAATCTATTTGTTATCTATCATTCGTGCTCAGGAGGCTCAAGATGCTGGATATCGAATGTATGTAAAGAGTCTTACCACCGGTTTTCCATCTCTTATAATAATTTTTTCATTACATATCTATTTGTTAATAATTTTTCTCATGTCATTACAGAAAATGCCAGTTAGTGAAATTTTGCAGTGTTCTTATGAAAACAGCTTGGTTGGATTATTGATAAGTTAAATAAAATAGGTTAAGTAACGGGACAACAAATATCTGTGAAACATGAGTGCCAAAACATTTTAGTGAGCAGAAAAAAATAAAATTGTGAAATTATTGAAATTTTTCATCTTAAAAACTGAATAGTTTTATCATAGTAATCTAATTGCAGTGGTGCGAATAAAAAGTTCAAGGATTTTCGAGTGATTGTAAAAGTAGTAATTCACGCATTTTAGTAGTATCTCTTATCGTTCTGTGCTACTGCTGCTGTTGGCTGCTCTTTCAACATTTGTGTAGTTAATAATTATATGAAAAAAAAATCGTCATAGTGTTAAAAAAATTAAGTTAAAGAAGGAAAAAAATTTGTTACGAATATTTTATTTTTAAGCAAGTTTCGTGAGTGTTCATACTTTTTAGCGCATTTTTGAAATTTTTTTCGAAAAGGTAGCAAGACACTTTGTTCGTTCGGCTGGAACGCGAGATCTCAGCAACCAGACATTGTTGAGAGCTCTGGTTTTTTGCAATAGCTCAGTTTCATAAAATTATTGCGGCGACGGCCATTAAAAAATCTTGAAACATTGTCTAAATACTATAATTAATGAATTTTAGTTTTCAGTACAAAACGTGAACAAGTTTTGGCGGGAAAATTTTGAATTCCTCAAAACCGTTAGAAAGTTTAAATCCTAGAAAACCGTTACAAGAAAAATTTATTTTTATTACATATTTTTTTCGATAAACCTACTGGATCTTGTTTTGTAGGTCTGAAAGTGACTTGGATCTTGCTGGATCTAGTTTTTTAGGTCTGGAAGTGACTTGTAAATTAAGGACTGATCGCTGGGACAAAAATGCGCTTAAGTCCCTCGATCAATAACACGAGGACTTTTGTAATTTTATATTTATTGGCGTGTTGTGATTTCTTGCAAAATCTATTTGTTATCTATCATTCGTGCTCAGGAGGCTCAAGATGCTGGATATCGAATGTATGTAAAGAGTCTTACCACCGGTTTTCCATCTCTTATAATAATTTTTTCATTACATATCTATTTGTTAATAATTTTTCTCATGTCATTACAGAAAATGCCAGTTAGTGAAATTTTGCAGTGTTCTTATGAAAACAGCTTGGTTGGATTATTGATAAGTTAAATAAAATAGGTTAAGTAACGGGACAACAAATATCTGTGAAACATGAGTGCCAAAACATTTTAGTGAGCAGAAAAAAATAAAATTGTGAAATTATTGAAATTTTTCATCTTAAAAACTGAATAGTTTTATCATAGTAATCTAATTGCAGTGGTGCGAATAAAAAGTTCAAGGATTTTCGAGTGATTGTAAAAGTAGTAATTCACGCATTTTAGTAGTATCTCTTATCGTTCTGTGCTACTGCTGCTGTTGGCTGCTCTTTCAACATTTGTGTAGTTAATAATTATATGAAAAAAAAATCGTCATAGTGTTAAAAAAATTAAGTTAAAGAAGGAAAAAAATTTGTTACGAATATTTTATTTTTAAGCAAGTTTCGTGAGTGTTCATACTTTTATATTTATTGGCGTGTTGTGATTTCTTGCAAAATCTATTTGTTATCTATCATTCGTGCTCAGGAGGCTCAAGATGCTGGATATCGAATGTATGTAAAGAGTCTTACCACCGGTTTTCCATCTCTTATAATAATTTTTTCATTACATATCTATTTGTTAATAATTTTTCTCATGTCATTACAGAAAATGCCAGTTAGTGAAATTTTGCAGTGTTCTTATGAAAACAGCTTGGTTGGATTATTGATAAGTTAAATAAAATAGGTTAAGTAACGGGACAACAAATATCTGTGAAACATGAGTGCCAAAACATTTTAGTGAGCAGAAAAAAATAAAATTGTGAAATTATTGAAATTTTTCATCTTAAAAACTGAATAGTTTTATCATAGTAATCTAATTGCAGTGGTGCGAATAAAAAGTTCAAGGATTTTCGAGTGATTGTAAAAGTAGTAATTCACGCATTTTAGTAGTATCTCTTATCGTTCTGTGCTACTGCTGCTGTTGGCTGCTCTTTCAACATTTGTGTAGTTAATAATTATATGAAAAAAAAAATCGTCATAGTGTTAAAAAAATTAAGTTAAAGAAGGAAAAAAAAATTTGTTACGAATATTTTATTTTTAAGCAAGTTTCGTGAGTGTTCATACTTTTTAGCGCATTTTTGAAATTTTTTTCGAAAAGGTAGCTTAATAAGACACTTTGTTCGTTCGGCTGGAACGCGAGATCTCAGCAACCAGACATTGTTGAGAGCTCTGGTTTTTTATATGAAAATAGCTCAGTTTCATAAAATTATTGCGGCGACGGCCATTAAAAAAAATCTTGAAACATTGTCTAAATACTATAATTAATGAATTTTAGTTTTCAGTACAAAAATTATTGCGTGAACAAGTTTTGGCGGAACAAGTTTTGGCGGGAAAATTTTGAATTCCTTAAAACCGTTAGAAAGTTTAAATCCTAGAAAACCGTTACAAGAAAAATTTATTTTCATTACATATTTTTTTCGATAAACCTACTGGATCTTGTTTTCTAGGTCTGAAAGTGACTTGGATCTTGCTGGATCTAGTTTTTTAGGTCTGGAAGTGACTTGTAAATTAAGGACTGATAATGAAAAAAATTATTATTTTACATTTCGTAATGAAAAACTCACGAAACTTGCTTAAAAATAAAATATTCGTAACAAATTTTTTTCCTTCTTTAACTTAATTTTTAACACTATGACGATTTTTTTCATATAATTATTAACTACACAAATGTTGTAAGAGATACTACTAAAATGCGTGAATCACTTTTACAATCACTCGAAAATCCTTGAACTTTTTATTCGCACCACTGCAATTAGATTACTATGATAAAACTATTCAGTTTTTAAGATGAAAAATTTCAATAATTTCACAATTTTATTTTTTTCTGCTCACTAAAATGTTTTGGCACTCATGTTTCACAGATATTTGTTGTCCCGTTACTTAACCTATTTTATTTAACTTATCAATAATCCAAAAATTTCACTAACTAACATTTTCAATATGAAAAAATTATTAACAAACAGCTAACTTTTTTTGGAAAATACTACAATCACTCGAAAATCCTTGAACAATTAGATTACTATGATAAAACTATTCAGTTTTTAAGATGAAAAATTTCAATAATTTCACAATTTTATTTTTTTCTGCTCACTAAAATGTTTTGGCACTCACCTATTTCACCTATTTTTCACCTATTTTATTTAACTTATCAATAATCCAACCAATTTTCACAAAATTTCACTAACTGGCATTTTCTGTAATGACATGAAAAAATTATTAACAAATAGATATGTAATGAAAAAATTATTATAAGAGATGGAAAACCTTTACATACATTCGATATCCAGCAATGATAGATAACAAATAGATTTTGCAGAAATCACAACAAAAATAAAATATTCGTAACAAATTTTTTTCCTTCTTTAACTTAATTTTTAACACTATGACATTTTTTTCATATAATTATTAACTACACAAATGACAGAACCTACTAAAATGCACAATCACTAAAATCCTTGAACTTTAAATTTTACTATGATAAAACTATTCAGTTTTTAAGATGAAAAATTTCAATAATTTCACAATTTTATTTTTTTCTGCTCACTAAAATGTTTTGTGACTTAAATAATAGGAACACAAAATTTCACTAAATAATGGTTTTTCGAAAAAATTTCAAAAAATAAAAATATGAACACTCACGAAACTTGCTTAAAAATAAAATATTCGTAACAAATTTTTTTCCTTCTTTAACTTAATTTTTAACACTATGACGATTTTTTTCATATAATTATTAACTACACAAATGTTGAAAAAGCCAACAGCAGCACAGAACGATAAAATACTACTAAAATGCGTGAATTACTTTTTACAATCACTCGAAAATCCTTGAACTTTATTCGCACCACTGCAATTAGATTACTATGATAAAACTATTCAGTTTTAAGATGAAAAATTTCAATAATTTCACAATTTTATTTTTTTCTGCTCACTAAAATGTTTTAGCACTCATGTTTCACAGATATTTGTTGTCCCGTTACTTAACCTATTTTATTTAACTTATCAATAATCCAACCAAGCTATTTTCATAAGAACACTGCAAAATTTCACTAACTGGCATTTTCTGTAATGACATGAAAAAATTATTAACAAATAGATATGTAATGAAAAAATTATTATAAGAGATGGAAAACCAAAACTCTTTACATACATTCGATATCAAGCATCTTACTAATGATAGATAACAAATAGATTTTGCAGAAATACGAGTCACTTCCAGACCTAAAAAACTAGATCAACAAGATCAAGTCACTTTCAGACCTACAAAACAAGATCCAGTAGGTTTATCGAAAAATATGTAATAAAAATAAATTTTTTGTAACAATTTTCTAGGATTTAAACTTTCTAAAGTTTTGAAAATTCAAAATTTTAAACTGTTCACGTTTTGTACTGAAAACTAAAATTCATTAATTATTATTTAGACAATGTTTCACATGAACACTCACGAAATAAAAATAAAATATTCGTAACAAATTTTTTTCCTTCTTTAACTTAATTTTTAACACTATGACGATTTTTTTCATATAATTATTAACTACACAAATGTTGAAAACAGCAACAGCACAGAAATAAGAGATACTACTAAAATGCGTGAATACTACAATCACTCGAAAATCCTTGAACTTTTTATTCGCACCACTAATTAGATTACTATGATAAAACTATTCAGTTTTTAAGATGAAAATTTCAATAATTTCACAATTTTTAAATGCAACTTGTGCTCGAAAGTTAAAAATTAGTGCGGAAACTGAAAACCTCACAAAATTAACCTTTTCAATAAAAATATGAACACTCACGAAACTTGCTTAAAAATAAAATATTCGTAACAAATTTTTTTCCTTCTTTAGCTTAATTTTTAACACTATGACGATTTTTTTCATATAATTATTAACTACACAAATGTTGAAAAACAGCCAACAGCAATAAGAAGATACTACTAAAATGCGTGAATTACTACTTTGCAATCACTCGAAAATCCTTGAACTTTATTCGCACCACTGCAATTAGATTACTATGATAAAACTATTCAGTTTTTAAGATGAAAAATTTCAATAATTTCACAATTTTATTTTTTTCTGCTCACTAAAATATTTTGGCACTCATGTTTCACAGATATTTGTTGTCCCGTTATAACCTATTTTATTTAACTTATCAATAATCCAACCTAGCTGTTTTCATAAGAACACTGCAAAATTTCACTAACTGGCATTTTCTGTAATGACATGAAAAATTATTAACAAATAGATATGTAATGAAAAAATTATTATAAGAGATGGAAAACTCTTTACATACATTCGATATCAAGCATCTTGCAAATGATAGATAACAAATAGATTTTGCAGAAAATCACAATAAATATAAAATTACAAAAGTCCTCATTGATCGGGGACTTAACAGCGATCAGTACAAGTCACTTCCAGACCTAAAAAACTAGATCAAGTCACTTCCAAACCTAAAAAATAAGATCCAGTAGGTTTATCGAAAAATATGCAAAAAAAATAAATTTTCTTGTAATTTTCTAGGATTTAAACTTTCTAACGGTTTTGAAATTCAAAAAAAATTTTTGTACTGAAAACTAAAATTCATTAATTATAGTATTTAGACAATGTTTCAAGATTTTTTAATGGCCAAACATGCCTATTGCTCAACAACAAAGTGTCTTATTAAACTACCTTTTCGAAAAATTTCAAAAATGCTAAAAATATGAACAACACTTGCTTAAAAATAAAATATTCGTAACAAATTTTTTTCCTTCTTTAACTTAATTTTTAACACTATGACGATTTTTTTTTCATATAATTATTAACTACACAAATGTTGAAAAGCAGCCAACAGCACAGAACGATAAAATACTACTAAAATGCGTGCAATCACTCGAAAATCCTTGAACTTTTATTCGCACCACTGCAATTAGATTACTATGATAAAACTATTCAGTTTTTAAGATGAAAAATTTCAATAATTTCACAATTTTATTTTTTTCTGCTCACTAAAATGTTTTGGCACTCACCTATTTCACCTATTTTTCACCTATTTTATTTAACTTATCAATAATCCAACCAAGCTGTTTTCATAAGAACACTGCAAAATTTCACTAACTGGCATTTTCTGTAATGACATGAGAAAAATTATTAACAAATAGATATGTAATGAAAAAATTATTATAAGAGATGGAAAACCAAATACATTCGATATCCAGTGAAAAAATGATAGATAACAAATAGATTTGCAAACAACACGCCAATAAATATAAAATTACAAAGTCCTCGTGATCGAGACTTAAGCGCATTTTTTGCACTTCTAAAACTAGATGTCCACTTTCAGACCTACAAACAAGATCAATAGGTTTATCGAAAAATATGTAATAAAAATAAATTTTTCTTGTAACAATTTTCTAGGATTTAAACTTTCTAACAGTTTTGAAAATTCAAAATTTTCCATAAAACGTTTACTGAAAACTAAAATTCATTAATTATAGTATTTAGACAATGTTTCAAGAAAAATAATTATGAAACTGAGCTATTAAGAGCTCTCAACAATGTCTGGTTTCGCGTTAGCTGAAACAAAGTGTCTTATTAAGCTACCTTTTCGAAAAATTTCAAAAACGAAAACTTGCTTAAAAATAAAATATTCGTAACAAATTTTTTTTCCTTCTTAACTTAATTTTTTAACACTATGACGATTTTTTTTCATATAATTATTAACTACACAAATGTTGAAAAGCAGCAACAAGCAGTAGCACAGAACGATAAGAGATACTACTAAAATGCGTGAATACTACTTTTACAATCACTCGAAAATCCTTGAACTTTTATTCGCACCCTGCAATTAGATTACTATGATAAAACTATTCAGTTTTAAGATGAAAATTTCAATAATTTCACAATTTATTTTTTTCTGCTCACTAAAATGTTTTGGCACTCATGTTTCACAGATATTTGTTGTCCCATAACATTTTATTTAACTTATCAATAATCAACCAAGCTGTTTTCATAAGAACACTGCAAATTTCACTAACTAGCATTTTCTGTAATGACATGAAAAAATTATTAACAAATAGATATGTAATGAAAAAATTATTATAAGATGGAAAACCAGTAGTAAAACTCTTTACATACATTCGATATCAACATCTTGCTCCTGAAATAACAAATAGATTTTGCAGAAAATCACAACGCGCCAATAAATATAAAATTACAAAAAGTCTCGTGTTATTGATCGAGGGACTAAGCGCATTTTTATCCCAAACGATCAGTCCTTTACAAGTCACTTCAGACCTAAAAACTAGATCAGATCAAGTCACTTTCAGACCTACAAAACAAGATCCAGTAGGTTTATCGAAAAATATGTAATAAAAATAAATTTTCTTGTAACGAGTTTTCTAGGATTTAAACTTTCTAACGGTTTTGAAATTCAAAATTTTCCCGCCAAAACTTGTTCACGTTTGTACTGAAAACTAAAATTCATTAATTATAGTATTTAGACAATGTTTCAAGATTTTTTAATGGCCGTCGCCGCAATAATTTTATGAAACTGAACGAACAAAGTGTCTTATTAAGCTACCTTTTCGAAAAAAATTTCAAAAATGCGCTAAAAAGTATGAACACTCACGAAACTTGCTTAAAAATAAAATATTCGTAACAAATTTTTTTTCCTTCTTTAACTTAATTTTTTTAACACTATGACGATTTTTTTTTCATATAATTATTAACTACACAAATGTTGAAAGAGCAGCCAACAGCAGCAGTAGCACAGAACGATAAGAGATACTACTAAAATGCGTGAATTACTACTTTTACAATCACTCGAAAATCCTTGAACTTTTTATTCGCACCACTGCAATTAGATTACTATGATAAAACTATTCAGTTTTTAAGATGAAAAATTTCAATAATTTCACAATTTTATTTTTTTCTGCTCACTAAAATGTTTTGGCACTCATGTTTCACAGATATTTGTTGTCCCGTTACTTAACCTATTTTATTTAACTTATCAATAATCCAACCAAGCTGTTTTCATAAGAACACTGCAAAATTTCACTAACTGGCATTTTCTGTAATGACATGAGAAAAATTATTAACAAATAGATATGTAATGAAAAAAATTATTATAAGAGATGGAAAACCGGTGGTAAGACTCTTTACATACATTCGATATCCAGCATCTTGAGCCTCCTGAAAGCACGAATGATAGATAACAAATAGATTTTGCAAGAAATCACAACACGCCAATAAATATAAAAAAGTATGAACACTCACGAAACTTGCTTAAAAATAAAATATTCGTAACAAATTTTTTTTCCTTCTTTAACTTAATTTTTTTAACACTATGACGATTTTTTCTTTTCATATAATTATTAACTACACAAATGTTGAAAGAGCAGCCAACAGCAGCAGTAGCACAGAACGATAAGAGATACTACTAAAATGCGTGAATTACTACTTTTACAATCACTCGAAAATCCTTGAACTTTTTATTCGCACCACTGCAATTAGATTACTATGATAAAAACTATTCAGTTTTTAAGATGAAAAATTTCAATAATTTCACAATTTTATTTTTTCTGCTCACTAAAATGTTTTGGCACTCATGTGTTCACAGATATTTGTTGTCCCGTTACTGCCACCTATTTTATTTAACTTATCAATAATCCAACCGCTGTTTATCATAAGAACACTGCAAAATTTCACTAACTGAGCATTTTCTGTAATGACATGAGAAAAATTATTAACAGATCAGATATGTAATGAAAAAATTATTATAAGAGATGGAAAACTGGTGGTAAGACTCTTTACATACATTCGATATCCAGCATCTTGAGCCTCCTGAGCACGAATGATAGATAACAAATACGATTTTGCAAGAAATTTCACAACACGCCAATAAATATACAAGTGTGAACACTCACGAAACTTGCTTAAAAATAAAATATTCGTAACAAATTTTTTTTCCTGAACAATGTTTGAAATTAATTTTTTTAACACGTTATGACGATTTGAATTTTCATGAAAATCCGTTAACTAGGATGAAGCTGTTGAAAGAGCAGCCAACTAGTATGGTTACCACAGATCTTGGTTAAGAGAGGTACTGGACGTGACCACGATGCTTGACTTTATTTCATTTTACAATGTCTGGAAAATGACTTAGTAATCAATTTACTGATCGCTGGGACAAATGCGCTTAGAGTTACCTCATGATCAATTACTATTCGAGGACTTCTGTAAGATGAAAAATTTCAATATTTTTCACATTTTATTTTTTTCTGCTCACTAAAATGTTTGGCACTCATGTTTCACAGATATTTGTTGTCCCCCAACTATTTTATTTAACTTATCATAATCCAAGCAAGCTGTTTTCATTTTTCAAAATTTCACTAACTGGCATTTTCTGTAATGACATGAAAAATTATTAAATAGATATGTAATGAAAAATTATTATAGAGATGGAAAAACGTAGTGGAGCTCTTTAATACATTCGATATCCAGCATCTTAAAATATATTTTAATGATAGATAACAAATAGATTTTTGCAAAATCACAACACGCTAAAGTATGGTAATTCACGAAACTTGCTAAAAATAAAATGGCTAGAAAACAAATTTTTTTTCCTTTTAATATTTTTTTAACTGCATTTTTTTCATATAATTATTAACTACGCTATCAAGCGCGTAATAGCCACAGAACGGCAAAGAGATATACTGAAATACTCAAATTACTACTTTACAATCTCGAAAATCCTTAGACTTTATTCGCACCCTTTAATTAGTACTATGATAAAACTATTCAGTTTTAAGATGAAAAATTTCAGCAATTTCACAATTTTATTTTTTTCATATTCTCATAAAATGTTTTAATATATATTTCACAAATATTTATTATCTACTTTAACTATTTTATTTAATATCAATAATCAACAAACTTTCATAAGAAACACTACAAAATTTTAACTGGCATTTTTCTGTAATGACATGAAAATTCAACTTTTCAATTTTTTTAAAAATTTCATACATTTAGTATGAAATTTAAAACCCGCAAAAAACCGCAAAACCTGGTTTTTTTGGTACTTTTTGGAAAACCGCAAAACTGCGGTTTTGAAAAGTGCGGGAATTTCCAGAAACCCCTACAACACGCCAATAAATATAAAAATTACAAAGTCCTCATTTAATATCGAGTTAAATTTTTTGACACGGTGCTCTAGCGATCAATCCCTTAATTTACAAGTCACTTCAGACCTAAAAAAAACTAGGTCAACAAGATCAAGTCACTTTCAGACATACAAAACAAGATACGAAATAGGTTTATCGAAAAAGTATGCCAAAGAAAATAAATTTTCTTGTAACAATTTTCACGTTTTAACTTTCTAACAGTTTTGAAGAGAATTCAAAATTTGTTCGCATTTTGTACTGAAAACTAAAATTCATTAGTGAAATATTTAGATTTTCAAGATTTTAATAATGAAACTGAGCTATTGCAAAAACCAGAGCTCTCAACGTGTCTGGAATTTGCCGGAATCCGCGTTTCAGCCGAACGACAAAGTGTATATTAAATACCTTTTCCGAAAAAATTTCAAAAATGCGCTAAAAAATATGAGCCTCACAGGCAAAAATAAAATATTTCGTAACAAATTTTTTCCTTCTTTAACTTAATTTTTA
This sequence comes from Chironomus tepperi, assembly GCF_022539635.2. Classification (NCBI taxonomy): domain Eukaryota; kingdom Metazoa; phylum Arthropoda; class Insecta; order Diptera; family Chironomidae; genus Chironomus; species Chironomus tepperi. The sequence goes on along the minus strand of NW_027226132.1, from coordinate 100 downwards.
ACACATTTTTTTCATATAATTATTAACTACACAAATATTGAAAACAGCCAACAACAGCAATAGCATGCTGCATACATAATCCACAGCGTGTTCGCTTTCT